>NC_046972.1:17809521-17854521 GCF_009769545.1 Cyclopterus lumpus
CAGTTCGGAATCGTTTTCAACGGGGAAGCAGATGTTCAGTCGGGCTTGTTCTTTCTCCTTCTTCTTCTTCTCCTTCTTCACCTTCTTCTTCCTCCTCCTCCTGCGGGGGGCGAATCGCCTCCGTTCACCATCCGTCGGTGTCCATCAGTGGGCACGTACGTCGGTCGGCGTGTCGTCCGTCGGTCCCCGCGGGCAGCTTTCAGGCGGACACGATGTGGAGTGAATGCGCGTAAAAGGCGTTTTTGGTAATGATCGCGTGTGTTACGCGCGAGGAGAGGCGACGCCAGCAGACATCGATCCCGAGAACAAACTGAACATTAAAAACTCCTCCCTCCTCGCCTGGACTTGATGATGGCAGCGAGACATTTGTTACACTAGATAACCATGAGTTTATTAAAGGAACAGAGGCCAGGGAAAAGAGGCTGCTCCCCTCTGCTCGCTGGCCGGGTCGTGTGTGTTTTAAGAGCCTTTTTTTTCTCCCTTTTCTTCTTCGTCTTCTTCTTCTTCTTCTTCTTCTTCTTCTTCCTGCAGCTTCCGCTTTGCTCGCTGAATGAAAGACATAAAGTTTGTAAGAATTCCTCCAGCACAAAGAACCGCTGCGGTCACGGACGTGTCGCCGGTTAAACGCGCTTTGTGGAAGGCTAAAACCTGCTGGTGTGAACATGTAGCGTGCACAACACACACACACACACACACACACACACAAGTTAAACATCTTCAACACGGAATGAGAATTGGGAGTTATGATTAGAACATTTTAAAAAAAACATAGTTTTGATCAGTGTGATACGTGTACCTGACCGCACGCATCGTTTCTGTGGTGTAATCTGATTACATTTGTGTCACTTTTTATTCACAATAGGCGAGTTTACTGCAATGTAAACAGTGGGATTTAAACGCATACTTAATAAATAATACAAACAATTAGGTAATCTGGCATTTCAGGATATTGTATATGTACACACACACTTGTGTTTATCATATTATCACATACAGTTTATATCTCATTCACGTTCCCATACATCTCTGATCTGATTTATGATAAAAGGCATCAGTCCAGATACAAGCTTTATGAACTATTTTATCTGCGACTAATGTTACATTTCATTATTGATTCATTAAATATATGAAAAAATGTCACAAAATGGTGAAAAGTGCCCATGAAGCCGAACTACATGATGTCATCGAGTTATTGGTTTTCCATAACCAACACTCCAAAGACATACAAACATCCATTCATCTGCAAGTAATTTCAGGTCGATTCAGTCGTGTGCCCTAAAACTAATTATTCAAAGTTAATCAAGTATTTTACTTCTGTGCAAGCAGGTACTGAGGTTCAGCAAAACATAGGTATTACTGTACCACGGTTATGAGTACAGAACGGGACTTTGCAAACCAAGTCATAAAATCCTTCTAGGTTTCAATAACGTTCGATCCTGAACTATAATATTCACACTACAGGCTTTTTAAAACTTTTAAATGAATATATACAATACTCAAGTATTTCAACCGAGTACTTTTCAAGCTACGCCCTCTAACTTTGGTATATGTACATAACATGTAACTGTTGTATCATACTGTGCAAGAACGATATCGAAGCATCTCTTTCTCTTCACAAGCTACTCAAGACTTAATCAAATATGAAGTTGAGGTGATGGATGACTTCATTTCGGAGAGACAACACCCCTTAGAGATCCAGGCTCGCCCCGCATTACAAATGGCTTCCTGATAATATTCCATCACCCTATTTTGTGTCTGTCACTCATTTTGCCAATGATACCAGAGACCTCCCGTGAACTCCACCTGAACCTGTGCGATCAATCATGGCTCAGATCAAGCTTGAGCCATACCTGTCTGACAGCTCTTAACACCCTGTGTGTACACAAAGCATGTGTGTGTGTGTGTGTGTGTGTGCCTGTGTGTGTGTGTGTGTGTGTGTGCGGGGACAGGCGGCGCACACCGCCACCTTATCTCTCCCCCAATGACCTTGTCTCGGCTGCTATTCGCTTACGTCATCCGCACCCCCACGCCGGCCCGCCCACGTTCCTTTACGCCAAACTGGTTCGGAGAAACTTTCTGATTGCCACTTGTGTTTAAAAAAACAAACAACTTTTCACTTTCCCATTCACGCATCGGTGTCAGCGGCAGATCCACGTGCAGATGGTGGAACGTGTCATCCCGTAAGTCTTGATGAGCTTTTCCTCCCTCACATGGTTGCAATTCTCATACCTGGCTGCTTGAGGATTTTCCGGGATACAACTTCAACAGATTTCACTCAAGTGTGTTCCTCCACTGTAACGAAATGTGACAAACATATGTCTTGTTAGTGCTTTTATTTTGGAGCCACCTGTGGCTCTCTTTGCAGTGAAGAAGCAAACGTGCTGAGAAAGTAGACACACAAAACGTAATGTTTGTGAACTTTGACCTGTGCTCGATGACGGGCGTATGAACCTTGAGCGGAAGTGAAATCATATCATGGATTCTAACATTTTTTTTTCCCCAGTTTGCCGAAGCCTGAAATCCAATAAGTTCATATTTCATCTCGGATCTCATCAAGAACCGGAACTGCTCCTCTTACTGTATATTCTCTGAATGTTTGCTTGAGCTTTGTACACTCACGCTCGATTTCCATGCAGCTCTGACTCAGAAAATGTGTCCACATTCGTTGGACGACACCCATGGCACTACTGGACCGTTGACAAAACCATCCTTTATTTATTGTCGACAAAGCAGCTTTCAGAAAGGGTCTTTTGACGGCAGACGGCATTTTGACCTCTCGTCATTTCAGCGCTGAGAAAGTTCAATTTCGTCTTCACCGTCGATCCCGGAACATTCAGAGGTGAAGAAACACCGGCTGGGGAGTGGATATTCACGATAACCTTGAAGTCAGTGTTGTATCCTGGGACATAAAGTACAGGACGGAGTCATATGTACACAATATGTGAGTCATGGCTGCTGATAGAAGCCTTACAGCCTTATAATTATTACATGGCTTTACATATCACACCGCACACTATCGCTGTAATATGTTGTCCAAAAAGCTGTGTATCTGAATTCTTAAAAGGGAGAATGAGCCTTAACAATGTATAGACTCATACAAAAAGAATCCCTGTCAATCGTCATCTATGACCCACTGGAAGTGTGTGGCAACAATATTTCAATCAGGAGATGGTGGAGACCAAAACAGAGCCAACAGAATATTAGACTTTGGAATTAGTGTATTTCTCTATGACAATATGTGCACACAGAAAACGAAGAAAACTATCGAGTTCCTTAACATATCTGTATTCCAGATTCCTTTGTTATAAAATGATCTTGGACTATTTCCGTTCAGCGAGTGCGATGAGAAAGACGACAATTCTGCAATTAAGCTGTTTTATTTCCTTTTTCTCCATCTCTGACATTTATGTCTGTCCTCTTCCTCTCTCCAACATTTCACAAGTATCTAATTGGTCGGATCCGAGTTCACACGGTTCAAGTATTTAAAACTGTTCTCTTGAAAATCCAAGTGAAATGCATTTTTCTTTTCAATCTATCTGTGCAGGAATAAAAAATTAAAAAAATCATAAACAAAGGCATTTCGTGGTTGTTCATCATGTTCCCCGTTGTACGGTAAACATGAACTCTCACGCAGGATTCATGGGCGCGTTGATGATTTACTCTCTACATATTGGTTTGTCATACAAACACTATCCAGTGGAAAATTGTAAATCTTTCAGATTCATTCAAAAGACTCCAGCAAACATCTGAAGAACAGCGATGTTTCGGGAGCAGAGTGGATTCAAATGGAACACAGCGCAGCCTCACAGGCCGACTCACATGATGTACAGGCTCGCTGTGGCTCTACAACATTTAAAGAACACAAAGGATTTATGATCCACATTGGTCAATTATCCATTTGGGCAAAATCTGAACTCAATTTCCAGTATCATTAGACTGGCCTCAATCATATTTTGCGTTTGCACTATTACACAGTGTTTTGTCGATAAGGAGTCTAATTATAATTATCATGATAAAAGGAGGACGGTCGAGGAAATACAAACCTGTGTTTAATCCAAAAATGAGATTTCATGTGCAATGGCCTTGTGATCGAAGTCTGGTTTCATAATTTTCAAAGCGGAACAACAACATACGCATACACTCAAAAGCAGCCGCTTGATTTTTAAGATGTAAATCATGTAATTCGTGTGAAAACTTAACAAAGCTAAAACAAAGAGCTATTACTTATTTGCTGTGCAAAAAGAAGAAGAAAAAAAACTTCGAGTTGCGTGATTGACAAGCGGTGAAGAAATAAAAATATTCCCAGAGCAGGACTATCGCGCGGCGATATAATGATGCAAGCCTAATATGATCTTTCTTCAAGGACGAGGAATAACAAATCACATGAAACACTCATGGCAGTAATCTGTGTTCATATAAACAGACGTAAACATCATTTAGCACATCTTGACATGACGCCTTGGTTGTTGAGTTTTGATGACAGCATCAAGACGTTTCACAGAAACAAGACTAAACTACATTAAAACGACGTGTTAAAAGAAGTGTTTGCGATGTAATAATCCATCCAGCAGCACAAAGACGTGAACGGGTATATTCACGGTTATACACACAGTAGCATGTGGTCCTGTCCCGTGGAAGAAGAACAACACAATGGAGTTGAAAGTAGGTGATGGTTGAACAAGCGGATGTGAGTGTTGTTGTTGTTATTGTTGAAAGCGCAGTTAGAGGAGCTTTGTGGGACTCGGCGTGTTTGTCCTCAGGGCTGAATGTAACACATGACAGAGCTCATTGGAGCTTTTTATTTTATTTTATTTTTTTGAACAATTTGTATAGTGTACTTTGGAAACGCAATCACCAGAGTTATACTGTTGCAATGTTTGCACCTGATGCTGCTAGCTGACAAGTAGGTACTTGACATTCTCTTCGTGACAGGTGTTAATACCTGATGCAACCATTATTTTGGTGACTACACTGAAAAATAAAGGCTACATTTGGCATGTACCATATGTGTATTAAAGGCCTCTACGCACTGTGCGATAATAGAGATCTCACCGTACGGTTTATACCTGGTGATTTGTAAAGCTACGATGTCAAAAGAAGGTCGTAGGTCAAAGGTCATAGCAACGGTAACACTGTGAGAATCTTGGTCCTCTTTTTTTGGTCTCCTAAAGTTGAAATCTCTCTAATTTTGGATTGACAACAAGGGCTGGGGGAGTGAAGTCATTTTTTCAACAAATCCATAAGAGCAGCTTTAAGTAGCTATCTATTTGTTTTGGGTTCTTGACGGTAAAATGTTTCCATGTTCATCAAAAGAAGAATAGATTGATATGATATTAATATCAAAGTGACGGATATTAGAAGAGACTATAATGTGCTGCTTGTAACTGTGTATTGTCTGAAAATACGCTGCATATTTGAACTGACTAATTATGAAAAATATAACTTTTAGATAGTTTTCCGATGGTTTGATATCAGAAGGACCTTTTATGTCCCCTTTGATTATGGCCAGTAGACGTTTCTTTTCAATAATTGTAATTTAATTATTCGCAGCACTTTTATGTTCCGTGTCAAGCTCATTTAAAATCATTTATTCTATTGATGTTCGTTCTTGCATGTCAAAAATGTGAAACATAAATAAATAAATCCACATTTAAATAGTGTGATTGTGTGCTTTTGTTTTGTCGAAGCCATTGGTGTGCCGGTGAACATCACCTCCAGTGGTCGGGTTAAAGATAACGTTAATCTCATGATATGACCCAGATGTAACCTTTACTCATATCTGTAGGAATCTGTAGAGTGAGTACAGTATGTGGGGTATGAAGGGAGAGGAGTGTTGTTCGCAGTCTTTTTTTTTTTAACCCAATAACACCCATGCAAACAATCCTGCTAACATTGCTGCTTGACCTATTTCCTCTCATGTAATATATCGTTAAAGCAGCCTTGTGAAATGGTTTAATTATTCATGCTTGATTTCAAAATGAAGAGCTTTGAGAACATGGCTCCACAGGAGGATTGACACACGCAACGGTGCTCTTACAAGCACACATACTGAGGCACACTGGGGCCCGGCTTAGGCAAAAAAAAAAAAAAAAAAACTAAACACACACACCCTTGACTGACTTCATCCACTGTGTTGTGCACAGAGCATTAAAGCAAGAGTGAAGATAAATGCCCTGTCAGCGCCTTTAATGATTTATTTCAAACATTTCACTCGATCCAATAAGGTTACAATCTATGGCAGGTAATTGTTTATACAGAAATAGATGGCATTTTGTTTGTTTTATTGAGCATTGAGTAGAGTGAACACACTGACCTCAGGAGTGGATGCACTGTCAGAAATATCAATTCGCTGTTTTAGACTATACGTTCTGCACTTGGTTTCTCATCAAAGACATTAACGCACAGCGCCGTCTTCAGCATTTGGACTTTTTTTTTACGCATCAGGCTAAACACCGCCTCTGAAGCTTATTTAATCTCTTTTTAAGGGTGCGAGGCCTGCCGGTCCATATGGACGAGCGTGCACGCGGGCGTCCGATCCGCCGCGCACTATTTTTGCCTCCGTGCATGCGTGTGCTGCAGTTAAGTAAGGCATCAGAGCAGCCTGTCACTTGTCCCTTGGTATTGCTTTAGTCTGCGTCGACAGTGTGTCCACCCTGGGTTTGTCAGTGTCTATTCAGACCTGACCTGTCTTGTTCAGCACATGGCAGAGGATGCTGATGGACATTTCCAGTTCTCCTTCTCGGTGTCCATCACTCGGCGCAGGATGCATCCCTGACGCATCTTAGTTTGAGCTCCTGAAATTTGTTGACAGTTGCAGAGGGTGGTCTGCAGTTCTGCCACCCTCAATTATGGGAGATGTGATCTGATTCTGACTTGAGGGATGTAGGTTGCCTGCTGTGCATAAATGCTCAATTGTGGTCGATCGATATCTCGCTAATAGGTTTTGAAAATTGAAAACAATGCAACTAGAAGAGATGCGTAAACCCTGCTGAGGGATTTTGAAATACAAACCCAAAGGGCTAAGTGAAGGTGGGTAAGTGACATCATTTATTTGTTTATTTCCAGTCCTGGTGGATTAGATTCATTCATGCTCTTTCATGTTTGTTGCTTTGCTGCCAGTCAATCTTGTGTTTGTTCTCTTAATTTCCTGCGAGCTGCTGATGAAAAAGAAGGAGTATTTAATTAGCCCTCCCTCTGTTCTGTTGAAACAGTTAGTGTATTTTTATAGGACCAGGAACGGAGCTCAAGTCTGTTTCTAATGGAGATGGAGGCAATCAGATAACCAACATTGCCACCCATGCTCTCTTTTACTCTTCTTGAAGAGGACAACTTCAGCTTTTAATAAACATGTAATAAGAAGGAAAACAGCTGGTAGCTGCATCGCAGATGGTGCCGTTCTTGGCATCTCCAAGGAAGGGACCACACATACAGATGGCTCATTATTCCAGCATTTGGTTATGCATATTGCACAAAATTTTATTCCAATGCTTAACAACCAGTATAAGCAATACAGGTGTTACTATTTTCCACGAGGCCCTGCAAAGTAAGCAGCTGGAATCTTGTTTTTGGTCATATCTTTTGATGCGGATCACTCACGGAAGCCTCGGAATCTACTTTTCTATTTCAACATTTCAGCGCCCGTCTCCGTTTGTGAGGAGCGCCGCATTAATCTACACCGAGGTGTGATTCATTGGTAAACAGCTGTCAGTCTCGCCACTGACTGCAGCTCGGTTTTTCAAAGCGCACCTCTGTGTCGTTAAGGTAACGGCACGCAAATACCTCAGCGGGCCGTTGATGAAGACGGAGGGAGAGATATTGATCACAAAGCAACGGGGAAAACAAGTCAGCACAGCAGGCCGAGAGCGAGGTCAACACGCAACCTTGACCTCCGTAAAAAAAAATCACTCTTTCATCTCAATTTACAAACTCCTGGTGTAGGCTGACAATCTGCATATTTCTAAACTCGAGTGTCCTCTGTGTATTATTCATACTCGTTCAAATAATGTCACTGGTGTAAAAAATAAATAAAAATAAAAAGATCATTTGAATCAAAACAAGGCAAAGGATTCGGTCCCATGAGAGAAATATGTTCTTCATCGGGTCTTTTTTTAGGTTGACTGTTTTAAATTACAGATGCTCTCTAATTGGCTACGGTCAAATAAAGCCCGCCTAATGAGGCATTGCATTCATTTGCTTATTTCCTTTCAAGTCGCTTCCCTTTGTATCTGAGAGCAGAAGTCTGCTCCTGCGCTTACTGCCGTTCCAGGCGATGTATTCTTAGTCAAAAGACTATTATGCCTCAAATGAACATGTAAATATATATTTGCTTCTGCAACAGAATAGTTGAGACTGTGAATTCACTCATTAACTGTGTAAACAGCAGCAGTAATAAACCCGTGAGCTTTAACCTGCATCCTACCTTTCTGCAGTATTTTGATGACCACGAGCAGAAAAACACAAGCCCACACATCTCAGTCACTGCATCTCCATTATATTATGAACTTAGCGCGGACTTCTCCTTTAATGTGATGATTAAGTGTGCTAATTACAAGTGAGAGCGAGACGTAGACACTTTTATCCGTCCGCCTGTGTGTGTGTGTGTGTGTGTGTGTGTGTCCCGAAACATCCGAGGGATTTTCTTTCAGACCTCCTCACACTTGACACTCCATGTATGCTGGAGCTGTCCCGTTCAATTTATAACAGGAGTCAATGTGACCTTTATCCTGGCAATGACTATAATGTACTTTAGCACATGTCATTCTCAGGTCAGGATCATCCCCTGTGTCATATGTTTTGTCTTGCATGTTTTACAGTCACCAGGGACGTACTGCTGCGTTTCTGCGCTGCAGCCCATACAACTTTAAAGTGAACTTAGACAGGTGATAGCGTCAGTACAACATGTGGCATGTTATAACCACGGACAGAGTTTACTGAGGCCTGATTAATACAGCATGCTATTATGGGTGAATTACTTCTGCATTATTATATTTTCAGAGATATTTATAGCTTGTAAAATGTAATTAGACTTCATAATAACAGAAATGACTATTGTGAACCCCTGTTTCATAATAATAGCTTTCCTTTCTACTCGATTCAAGTCTACAACAAATACAGGAAACAAAGGAAGCCAAATTATTTAAAGTGCTTAAAAGCATAGGTAGGCTGCACCGAATAGCTGTCACATGTTTTTGGCTCCAATTTCTACCCTCATACTCATCTTATTGCTCATCAGCTAAGTTGTCAGGTCTGCTACATCCCTTTGATGGCATCACTGACAATTAGCAAGACGATGCCACACAAAACCATCTGGACAGGCGTATCTATCGTTGCTGAGGGAGACAGTTTCTGGTGTGACAAAAATAAATCTCAAGGTCAGTCACTGTCACTTTTTTAAAGTATCAGATTCCTTCAGAGGTAGATTTATGGGATTGGATTTATTTTGAGAAGGTTTACTGGCTAATGACAGGGTGTCTTAGAGACTGTTAAGTGGAGATGAGGAATTAAATCAGTAAAGTACACAACCCTGTCCCTGCTTAATCTTTGATACTGTTTTACACACTATCGTACTTCATTGTTTGGGTAAAGAAAAGCAAAGTACTTGTTTTAAAAGGGTGATGTGTGTATAAGTGTATGTTCAAATTAGATGGATATATGATGGACGGCCAGACAGACAGACAGACAGACAGACAGACAGACAAACAGGCAGACAGACAGACAAACAGGCAGGCAGACAGACAGGCAGGCAGGCAGACAGGCAGACAGACAAACAGGCGTTGGCTGCTTTACAACCATTCCAAATATGATCGGCCTGGCATGTCATCGTTCTAGTACACTCAGAAAAAACGATCAATTATCAAGTGGGGGGCGGGAAATTGATTTTCCCCTTCCCCATACGCAGCAAATGTTCCACATAAATATATGATGCTTTGACAAACCTCTTTGTATTAAACTTGAAGGGCCCTGGCAATGAAAGTCAGACTAAATATAACTCTGTTAAGGCCCAAACACATCAGCATTTAAAACTGTGGGATTTTTGAGGAAAAATAAGCAATGCACATTTCCATAACGTAGGTCGTCTGTCTTCATCTTAGGCTACATGTTATGCAACCAAACATGGCCAGTGATCTGGAGATTACACAAATGACTCATAACTATATTTTGAAAATGTAAAAAAAGGAAATGACCCTTCGTTAGGTTCTGCCCTCAAACTCAGACTGGCCAATACTGACCAGTCTGACAATGAACCAAATGCATATCGTAAACCCTGTTTCTCTCTGAAATCACTTTGGGGTTTTTTCCAGTAATATTATTCAGTTAGTGACAGTGTGGCCTCCACGGTGGCTCTGACAGCTTGACGGAGTAGCATCGGGGGGTGGGGCTTAGTGTCAATTATCATCAAGTCATATGTCTAATTGGTTCTTGATTATGCCTAATTCTTCCTTGAGTACACATCTTTTTACATATGTCATTGTTGTCTGCTGACTTTGGACAGCTCTTCTGTTCATTTCGTGTGTTTCTTATAGTCATTTATTTTCTTGTTGTATAAACCTGTGTTTTCACCACTTTTCCCGTCATATCTGTTGTATTTCTAATACCTGGTTTTGTGCTGAAAAAGTACAGTACTTTTGTGTAAAAAGTACAGAGAATATTCCCGGCCTGCCATGAACTCTGCAGCTACTGTAGATCAACAACAAGCCCTGCAAGTCGTCCCAACGTCACCAAGCCTCAAGCACCACCTATATCCTAAAAACGTGTCGATTAATTCCATTGTTCCACTTTCTTCTGCAACCATCCTCATTAGATAAAAGAATAATATGGGGATTCTCCAGAGGCTGGTGTCTTTAACATTACCTATAATCTTTCTTTATGCATCTGCTTAATTTTTGCAAAGAGTTTTTGATCAAGGTTGCTGTGGCAAATGGATAGTTAAACAGAAACTAGAACACGCTGTCATTGTTTGAAGAGCATGTTCGACACGATCCCTGCTCTTGCTCCAGTAACTCATCTGCAGCTCCGCCATTGTGTGGTCCCATGATGCTTCTCTGCTTGTGTGTCCATACATCATGTTTGTGCGTGCTGTACTAAAGCAGATCCCCTACAGAATAGGCTCCAGAGTGTCATCCACACAGAGTTATCCCTCACCACTGGCTGACCGTGGCATTATTCCGATGGGGACTGTTTGACTAATAAGCATTTTTTGCTTCACAAGCGCTGGCTCTAGTCAATGCTGCTGCTCTGGATATACATACTTTACATAGAGGACACCTTGAATTGGAAAAAGAAAGGTGGCCAAAACTATTAAAAGCACCCACTGGTCCAGAAAAAAGACACTGTGATTTCATTACAAAAATCATATAATGGTCGTAATCACGATAGCAAAGTTGCACTTTCGCTTGGCGAATTTGCAGCGTTATGTAGAACCGAAACAGCCCTCTACCCGGATGATTTTAATTCAAATTTTGCATATTACACTTTAATGTGTGAGATGTATTCTTTTGTTTGATTGCAATATTACAAAACTATTAAACATGGAAGCAGTCTGATGAAGATGCTAAATAAACAGTGTTGTACAGGACAATGAGTCAGCTGAGAGGCCGTGATCCAGCGACACTCTTTAAGTGGGATGCTTTACAGTGAAAATGTAGCTTTACAATGTGCTGCAGACATTACATAAATGTAGTGGAACAAAACCAGTTCATTTGCTCTGAGGATGTCCTCAAGTGAAGTACATGTATTTTCAAACATGAGTGGTTCTGCATTTGTGAGGTTATATATTGTGAAAGCAACCTTGTAGAGTGCAATGCATATTAACTTGTACTGTATAATTTAGAGGGATGGTGATGAGTGAAAATCGAACAAATATATCTGTCATCAAATGTCTGCCTCTGATTGAGCATTTATGGCTTGAGTTGAAAGTCCAGCAACAATACATCATACTCTGTGCTGGTAAACTGCATATTTCCACAACTATTTTAGCTAAAATGCTACTCAAGTGTTTTCCTCCCACACACAGTTAGAAATGCACATTACAAATATACCTCTTCAGTTTGTGGCACTGAGCAGTCGCTGAGTTACTTGCAAATTAGCTTAAATTTATATTTATTTCTGCGCTGTAAAAAAAAACAAAAAAAACAAATTCCCAGCGTTCTGACGTGGATTCAGAGTTTTGTGCCGCTGCATATCTGCCAGTCGCGTCCGGGTCCGGAGCTTGCTGTTAACTCGGTAACGCGTTGCGCTCACCTCGGCAGACCACCCTGACAACCTCCTCCTCTGTTGTTAAGACTTCCCTGCAGGAAGCCGTGAAGCACAGAGATTCGGTCCACAGAGGTTTCCACCATCAGATGGTGTATAATGTCCCACAGTGTCTCACGGTAGGGCTTTGGTAGAAGTTCAGCACACATGAGACACCATCATTTGAAAAACATCTGTCACTCTGACAAATAATAAGTGCACAGGGCCTCCAGGGAAAAGGGAAGTGCGAGCTCCATCTTTTTTTTTCCTTTTCTTTCTGTATCGCACTGCGACTGACTGCTGTTTTTGTGTGTGGTGAACTGTACTTTATGTCTAATGCAATGCATGCTCTTTCTGACAATTGACATTTTAAGGGCATTACCCTTGACAAGGCGACCCGGACAAATGAAAGAAAAAGGCAGAATGATTTATCGAGCGGGCTGACGAAATATTTTGATTTGCATTTTTCCTGTGCTGTTTGAAATGAATCTCCAGGACGTACACCACACCTCTGCTCCAGGCTGTGTGAGCTGTCTGCAGAGTAGCTGGACGACCTGAGATCAGGTAGGGCTATATCTCCCCGGGGCGCTTGCAAAGCCAAGACAACACTGCACTGCTCTCCTTTTCTAATTCTGCCAGTTCCTCCTGGCTTAATTGAGAATTTGAACAAACAAATTAATCATTGCAGCCCATAAAAAATGACAGGATTCATGCAGTAGCATTCTTCATTCTCTCTAATTTGTTGTGTGTTGTCGTCCCCCCGCCCCTCTTGCTGTGCCTTTTCCTCAAACCC
Organism: Cyclopterus lumpus; assembly: GCF_009769545.1. Classification (NCBI taxonomy): domain Eukaryota; kingdom Metazoa; phylum Chordata; class Actinopteri; order Perciformes; family Cyclopteridae; genus Cyclopterus; species Cyclopterus lumpus. Next base: position 17,822,546 of record NC_046972.1, read on the forward strand.
CCACAGCAGTTTTTGTGCTGAATCTGCTAGTTTACCCCCTTATGAAAATTACAAATACTTGTCAAGGTTAACGAGTTAATATTCTCATTCAATATTTATTTTATGGGCGAAAGAAAGCGTCTCCCTTCAGCGCGTCCTCTTCCAGAGCGAGGATGGGTTTGTTAATCAAAATGACAAGGACAGTGTCCTTTTGATAATCCCCTGAATCATCGAGAATAAAAAATGAACTTTATTAATCAGCGGCCCCTGATTAATTGTTATGAAGTGTTGCTCATCCATTTCCCCTGCATTTCTGTAATTTTCTCGCAGAAGCCTAACAATCTCCCCAATGATTTGAAGCCTTTTTGAGCTGGCGCTGCATTCAGCAGCAGAGCAATAAATAGCTGGGCACACTCTTCCTCCTGGATGAGCTTCTGCACAGTAGACTTTTACAAAAACAAAATGCTTACTTCCTCACTCTGCTTACAGCATGGTTGTTTTTCTTTCTTTTTTTTCATAACTTTCTTTCGCCTCTGAGTTTGCATTTTTAAATGTCCAAAAAAACGTCAATACGGTCACTGACATCAGTTTAGTAGCAGCCATCCGTCTGCCTTTATGTTTGCTTACTGCATCAATACTTCAGTTTCTGCCCAATTAATCGTTGAATGTGAAGCACAAACATTCATACATTCATCTCCAGTTCAGCAGGTTAAGAGTGAAAAGCAGGATTCATATCAAATCAAATATGAATGAGGAGTTAGTAAAGGAAATCACGTTACACGTGATCTACAAATTAACAACTCAGAGTGAGACCTCCCCACAGTGAGACCCCCAAAGCTTATTTTTAAGCTTTAGGAGTATGACGATTAATAGTGCATATATTGATGGTGTTAATGATTCATATATAACATTGAATGTCGCCTGCACAGTGGATGGTGCAAGGTTGGGAATCTGATGTAATTTACATGAGGGTGCCAGACGTATGGTGCTCATTTGCTCTGAAGTGATGTCCATGAAACAGAATATACAAATGATAGGAAAGTTTCATATCAGAAAGACGTCTCTTTTTTTCTTTCTTTCTCCTTATGACAGAAGGGGCCGGTGATGAAGAGAGAATATTTCATGCTATGCCCATTAATCAGCAGCCATCCGTTTTACTGTATTTACCTAGAAGTTATTCTTATCATATTCGGCTCCATATTTAAAGGTCCAGCGTAAGGAAATTATACATTTAACGAGTGCATGCTGTGAATTTCAGCCTCTTCAACTGATTTAAGGGGGTTGGGTGGCTCGCATGCAATTAATTGTGGAGGTGTTTTATCCATCAGAATGAATAATTTAAAGGGAATGTTAATAGGTATCCCAGACTTGGCCAAAGGAACAGAGACAAAGTGTTGTTGAAAGACGTTTCATTACTTTCCCTCTGATGCTGCTCTTCATTTGTTCTTCTGTCTTTTTTTGGGTCAGTCTAGTCACAATTAAGTCGATAAAATTATTAGAACAATAGTACCAAAATAATTATAACAAAGAATGTATGAAGAGGAGATGTACAAGTTGTTGATTTAAGATTAATGTCACATTGTCATTATATTTGATTAATTTCAAAACTGCATTATGGCTCAGAGTCAACATTATAACCATTGCAGCATGAAGCCAAAAGTTAAACTTTCCCCATAAATAAAAGCTAGTCTGGTTCCCAGCACATGGGAACTAAAGTAAATTTGAGCAAGAACTTCCCCCTGCAGAGTTATCTTTGAGAAATCTGCTTCATGTAACATAAATTGTGACACGGAGAGGGTGTTTTTTTCAGCCACATGAATGCTAGGTATAAATAACGGAGGAGTTTGAGTTATAGATAAAAAATCGTCTCATCATAATTAAAATAATAGACTTGTCCCGCTGTTTTCCCCTAAAATACTGAAGTAAAAATATTATATACAAAGTATTACTTATAGATTACAGATCGGGCCTCAACAGAAAGACAGAAATTACAATATATGCATTCCTGAGCCGGAAAGTGTATGAATACTAACACATTTATCACATTAACTGAATAAGATTATCTTGGCTTGAATCACCGTACACTCTTTTATAGACATACAACCACAGTTCCCCTTGAAGGAAGCATCACATTGATGATGTCTGAGACTTGATCTCAGTACAACTGTGTGTGTGTGTGTGTGTGTGTGCGTGCGCGTGCACGTGTGTGAGAGAGAGAGTCTCGTGTGGTGGGAAACAATGTGAACTTCATTGACTCCCACATGCACAGAGGGATGACATCAGAAGGAAGTCGTCTCTGTCAGATGCAATAAAGAGCGTCCACATGCGCATCGTCCCCCATCCTTCACACTTTGTGTAAACCCAACCCACAACATAAATTAGCTACGGTGACTACTCTTTCAACGGCCATCCAAGACGAGGACATTTGGAGGGAAAAAGATGCACCGGGGCCATGTTGCGAGCCAGGTTTTCCAAAATTGACACAAATTCAGATGATAGATATTGAAAAATGCATTTTTTGACACCGTCCTTTTCCCCTCTTGTAACACGAGCATGTTAATTTTTCACAAAAGGATTCGCAAATACACGAGTCCTTTTGTACAGTCTCCTCAGATGGAGATCTATGGCATTGTGAACAAAAGCCACTCCTTCAATGACAAGTGCCAAGTGCATCAGCCAGTCCCTCTTTTCAAGTAATTCCAACCCTGGCTATTCAGGGTTTGCCCTGTGGCAAGACCGAGCACTTCGTTCTCCAGAAATAGCCATAGCTCATCTTTCACGGGGACTCAGGTCGTCTTATCACGGGGAGAGAGGTTCATTTGAATTTCTGTCACTTCAATATGCCTGGCAATCATGATGCCCAGTTAATATTGAAGTTTGGGGAGCGCGTGGTGTTGCGCTCTCTCCCCCCGCAGGCTGTGTGGCAGGCACAAAGAACTCGTAACTTGCCATCAAATATCTTATCTCACGACTTTATCTGCCAGCAATGGCAGACAGTCGCACCTCAGCAGCTCGCCCCCAGTAGATAAATCATGATCCTCTGAATGTGTTTACTCTTCCCTGCCCTGATAGCATTCAACACGGTTTGTCCTAACAAACACATATTGGCTTTGAATGGAAATGCTCAAGTATTAAATGCTAAAAGCTAAATAATTGAACGCCTCTGGCTAACGACAAATATGTGATTTGCTTTGCTGGTTGTCTATTTATTTGTTGTCCTCCCAACATCTGAATTTCCTTTTGTTCCCCGTTTCCGTCAGTGAAGCAAAATTGGCTCATCACATCTAATTAACACCCAAACACACCTTGACAACTTTTCGCATGACACTCACTCAGCAAAAAATCTTTTTAGAATAACACAAAAAAATCCACACTTCAACGGAAAAGAGAGGCGTTTTTCTTGATAAATTTAAGATAAAAGACAGTGGCAGTCTTTTTCTCCCGTGACATATTTGTTCTTTAACAACAAATCAATGGCTGTGAAAGCTTGGCACCTGAATACAGAACAATGGGGAGATGAAGCAAAGATTGTCTTCATTAGGCACATTAATATTCATAGAAAGTAGAAAATCTGACACCGCGGAGGACTTGGTAACCTTTTCTCATATTAGATTTTTTTTTCAACTTCTTAACACAATTAAAGTCCAGCAATGACTTAATTAATGCGGCTTTCTGTCAGGCGCTTTAAAGAACTGTCAATTTGGCCTGGGTCTGCCTGTCAGCAGGGAAGAAAGACAGTCATCCCACTCTAAGAGGAGACAGTCGGAATCACAGTGCCGGATAAAGTCACATTCTCAGACACCTTGCCAAATTGATTCTTTTAAGGGTTTTCTTGCAGATTACCATTTCTTCCCTCCTGTCTCTTATTCTGCATGAGTGTCAAATCTGAGAGAAAAAATCTAAATTCACTTTTAGGTTCTGGCTATTACCGTGCTCTCCTATTGTGCTCGTTGTTGCCGATACCCTGTTAAATTATGATTTGAACGAAACGTTTCTTGAGCAAGATGGTGTCCTCAGAGCTCTGAATCAATTACCCAGATACCGGGAACAATATGGCGCGGGGGTAGAGCGCGCTGCCCTCGCGGGTTGCGGAAGTTACAGAATCAACATTAGCTCAATTATTCGTTCCCACAGAGTTACTGAACATTTTCTATTCTCATTGTGCATTTCTTCTCAACATGCCCTTGTGACAAACGGCATCAGAGAGACATCAGAGAGACATCAGAGAGACATCGCCACGCGGCGATTGTGTTGGCGAGTTTCTCGGTAAATCCGCCCAGCGAGGAGCGAGGCGCATGCCTTTGCTTTAGAACCAGTGAACTGTCTTCAAGTGGAAGCCACGGGCTGTCCAAACAAGACGACAGTGCAAATGGCTGCTGCTAATGACTGATTCTCCTCTTGCCTGGGTTTTGATCAGAAATAGCTCCATCTCTCTTTTCTCTGGAATGGTAGTGACCAAAAATTGAGGTAATGGGCCTTCGTTTCCAGGCTGACACAGTTGCATGATTTGTTCTCACTTTGACTGAGATCAGTCACACTTCATAGAGAGCGAGCTGAGATTTTTACAGAACATATACTGCATTATTACACAAGTAGTTTGAGTGTGAGGGCAAACCGAAATAGATATGTACAATATTGTTGCAGTTTTGTGAAACTCCTCCCACACCTTATTCAGTGTTATTTTGAACGGTGTGAACAGAATATTGAGAGAAAAATGCAGTACAAATCCGATTTCATTTTCATATCTATCCACTAGGTATGTGTGTGTGTGTGTGTGTGTGTGTGTGTGTGTGTGTGTGTGTGTGTGTGTGTGTGTGTGTGTGTGTGTGTGTGTGTGTGTGTGCGACCGAGGGGGGATTCATACACTGCCATTTTCTGTATTAATGAACCAATACCTGTGATCATTCTGCAGGAGGTGTAACTGTCTTGGCAGGTGTGCTGCCACTGGGAAACAGATTAAAATAGTCAGTGTTCCTTTCAAGGCTTGTACAGAAAACAATGGAGGCTTCATAAGGTAATCATGCCATTATATGAGACGGAGGGACTAATTGGAATTATACTAGAACAGGCAGGGAGCTCATTAAAACCTTGAGCACTACCTCATGATAAACAGTCACTTTAAGGGCTGGCACTAATATGATGAGGCAAAGTCTTTATTTCTCACTTTCCAATGAACACATCTAATGTTTAAGCTCCTTACACTCTCTCAGCAGGTATCGCGTGGAATGTAAGACTCCTTAATTGCCACTGGAAATTAGTACGGCGGATATATGTAGAGCTTTTGTCCTCATGCCGAAACACTGACTGAGACGATACTGTACCGCCTTCTCGGGCTCCGTATCATTTCCAATCCTTGTAATATAATCATACTGTGCTTTTCATACTTCTTATTAGCGTCGCATATTTTGTCATCTGCTTTTCAACATGCATTTCATTATTACAAATTGAGCCGCGCGTTAATATATTAATTGTTCAACTTTGCTCATTACAACCCTATAAACCCTCACCAATACAATCCCATAATAACACAGCGAGCTTGTTATGGTCTCTGACAACCCCTGATTAAAATCAGACTCATTTTGCTTGATGAGAAATTGCTTTACCCAAAATAACTTTATATCCCCCTGCTTTCCAAGCACAGTTCATTAGCTCCATCTTGCTCAGGCAGGATTCTTTGTGCCATTCTGACTGTATTCAAATCTCTCTAATGCCATCTCATGTTTAAAGACTGGCCATAAATCCCATATCAGTTCTTAATGACCACTGCCGGCCAGCCGGTAATATGTCATTGTTCGCAGGCGATCACCCAGCGGGGAATAGACCATGCCAGTCTTTGTAATTGCACACCCAGAAAGATTTATATTGCCATTATGCACACCCATAAGAAATAATTCAAACATATCATTGAAAAAAAACAGCCTGCACATTGCTGATCCCCAAATCTCCACTGAGCATCTAGCTAGTATAATATCCTGGTGCCTCTGCTAACGTGTCTTTAATGTCTCATAGTAAAGATGTCTTGAACACTCATATTCCATATGTCTATTCATTGGTGATACTGATTCTCCTTCTGCAGGGTACTCTGGAAGACCATGTTAAAGGCTGCATACAGGCACAAGCAAGGTGTCATACAGTGGAGCGCGACAGTAGCTGAATACATCAATCAGCTGGTGCAGTATATGCATCCCAAACAAACTACTCTATTTGCACTGCTGCCTTTTTCCTCCCTCCTAATGCCCGCGATCCTCAGATAGCTCTGAGATGAGGTGATGGAAGACGCAGTTAGCTGAACTCCCCAAGTGTGCCGACGGAGCTTTGTTGTGCAGCTTGTCCCGGTTCCTCCTGAGAGGGGAGGCAGGTGTAGGCTGACGCAGGTTTGATCACCTTGGTGAATGTGGACCTAAGTGGCTTCTGCGCGTCCGCGGGGAGGACAACAGCAGCCAGCTGCAGAAGGACGAGTGTTTGACTTGGGCTAATGAATTGCCTGGTTGAACAGAATTACATCATGCTTGTTTTCTTTAAAGGGATTTGACAGGTACTCAAATATGCTGGTTGACGTACTAATTTAAACTACGACACCGCATGAGGGAACAGATAGAAAATGTAACCCGATTGATCAAATGTTGCGCTGCCCGGGATACGCAGGGTGTTTATTCATAATTTGCTCTTAAAAAGCCACTTCACTTGACACATGATGCATTTTAAAGAAAATCGACAGCCAGTAACAAGAGAACAATGGTGGCCTCCGCTTGTTCTCTTGGTCCCCTGGTTAGAGGGCCGGAGAATTAGAGGGGAAGTTGAAATGCCCCGCTGAAGCCAGCCATCAAAAGCAGGCCGGTCATGCAGACTCCTGTTCCAGAGTCTACTGAGACCGCTCCCAGGGACTCTTTGTTCCCTTTCAACCAGACGGCTGCTGTCTCCGCGCTCAGGGGGCTCACTCACCAGTGACAGCCACAGTCAGATCATACCCCCACAATCAAATACAGTTTTATTAGATCTGTCTCGCCGAGCGGCACTCCGCTGCAAAAACATGTTTTGTTCTCTTTAACCTATTCCACCGGGGACACAAACCAACAGTGACACTGTCATTTGTGAGCAATGCAGTATGACTCCCTTGTGGTACGAATGTCAGATTATACCGCGCGGTACTAGTTATCCTCCCTAAATATAGCCTCTCTGGTATCATAGCCTGTCGCAAGAAATTCATGGCTTCACACACATGGCCTTTAGTGGAACCCCAGACGCTGTCACAAACCTTAAGAAGTCGCCAGGATGAGACTAATTGTAAATTCTCATCCGTCTGCAAACTCTCCTTGTAATTCTGGGGAGAGAGGCACCTGCCCTCAGCTTGATCCTGGCTCGTAATGTGTGATGTGCACTTTTCAGTCCTCGCAGATATCTGATTGATTTGCACGTGGAATTGTCATCTCTTATTAAGCTGGCATTTAAGTAGCGTATCACACTTAAATAGGCACATGGATTTGGAGGCATGACCATCCTTGAGACGGTTTCGGATGCTGGTCACTCACACTATTTTACTATGAGAGATTTAATTAACCAGGCTTAAAGCCCAAGACAATGTATTTTATCATGAGTGATATGATCGGGTATTTTCTGCACATGTCGGAGCACTTCAGGTTATTACAATTTAGTGTTTTATTTTCTCCGTGCTCTTGTCATTGGTTTGAAGTTGGTTGGGATCGGCAGGAAAATTGTGTGTATACCTCTTCATAAATATGACATTAAACTCTGTTCATTTTGGCACCTGATCTAGGTTATGTTTTTGACAGAAATGTATGTATGTTTTAGTTAAATCTGAGTTATTTTATTAGTTTTATTCTAGTCTAACATCAGTCTTTTGATTTGATTTACTATCTACCTATCCATCTATTTCCAAACTGCCGTTCCTCCTCACCTAGCATTAGCATTAGCATTACCATTCGGATCCCTGTGTTCTCCACTGCAGAGGAGAGGATTATTCAGAACAAAGATCCCCTCCCAAACAATAACAATAGCCGCTCTCCTCTCTCCAATTCTCATTCATGTTTCCCGCCGTTGTCTTCCGGCAACAAGTCACGTGACACTATAACCAACGGAAAGTGAAAGGGAGGAACGCGATTATATGTCGTGTGTTTACATAATGTTGTCAGTATGATAAGAATCTGAACAAGCACTTTTACTGGACATGAATTGACAGTGAGGTGTTGCGCCGAGCGATTACATTGCAGCCCGTTTAGCGGCTGCTGGTTTCAGCGTTTTCCCACAATAATGGACCGATTCAATCAATTGTTATCGCCACTAAGATAAAAATACCAATGTTACCTTTTAAAGGACTTTACACAATGCTAATTGTAATATTCGCTATCCGTGTGAAAGTACTCATGACAACAGCCACAGCACAAAAAACTATATTGACACTGAATTAATCGCATCCCCCGGTCGCTTAAGGCCTTGAGTTGTTTTTTTAAAACTTTGAGTGATGCTAATTTAGTCATGAATATTCATTTATATGAGAGAAAGTTACAAGTTTTGAATCTCAGAAACTACTGGGAGATTAGGAAAGATAGTACATGTCAGCACCATCTTCTATGGGAAATAAAAAGAAGATCTGAAGGTGAGGTGAATCAAAAGCACACTTCACTGTAACGTGAGCATCACTTCCTCTTGAAGTGTTGCTTGTTTTTCTCTCTTCTCTCACACGCGGCTTAGTTTAATTCATGCTGTTATCCTGGGAGAGAATTACACACAAACAGCAGGTGAGGTCACAACAACAAGGTGAACAAAAACACGTCATTCATCTCACCAGGATTATGCCGTGGACTGACACATGTCCAGCATGTCGTATGAGAGACATGAACAAGTCATGTACGGCTTAACGCTCACTTAGAGACAACATATCATGTCTGGAATATATCTGACTGACTGTCTATGGTCATTTGGAGATTCTAGCTTTGTATTTTTCATAAAAAATGGATAACTGTAGTGAAGAATATATAAATATATATATATATTATTTTGTTATATATATATATATATATATATATATATATATATATAATACACATGTGTATATATATAATACACATTTAAAACGAATATATATATATATATATATATTTTTATTATTACTAACAATAAATCATTCAAAGTCGCATATATATATATATATTTTTTTTCTTTTCAAACATCCAGCCCTATAAATAATCGAGGCCTTCTCCGATCCCTCCGAGTAATTATCTGTGTTCTTTGACAGCCACAGGCAGCGGCAAACTGACAGGCCTCCATGAGGGAAATGTTGTGTAAATTTTATGAGTGACAAAGGAGATTAGTGGAGTGACTTTGTACATGTAACTTTGACCTCCTTGGAGCTTTGCATGCAGGAAGGTGAGCAGAAGGCAGGAAAGGATTCTGCGCGTTACATTTCGTCCCAAATTATAATTCAACAAAACAGGAGAGATGTGTTGGGAATCGTGAACGGAGTTGAGGAAAAGTGGAAAAAAAAGATATTGCATAAAGATAGTGATCATCTTTGATTGAGTGATGTCAGAGAACTTGCGTCACGGGCACTTCAGTGTCTCGTGTGCGCCACGGAATCGATGCATAGCGTCTCACAAAGTGTGTTTACATCAGCCCGTGTCTCGTGTTTGGGCTGATGGTTGGGGTATTGTGCGGAATTCGGGGGAAAGCGATATTTCTGCACAGATATAGTGATTCTCGAGAGGCACTCATCAGTTAAATGGCAACCTGCCTCAACGATCTCTCTCTCCAAACCTCCCCCTGTATCGCACTCCTATTGTGTGCCGCTGCCGGCGGGCCAACCCAAAGCATTCTCCGCTCAGATTTTCCATTGACAGTCTTTCACATAGTGAGTCTGCTCAGAGAGGCTTTGTTCACCATAATTACGGGGCCTGCGATTCCAGCACGCACGTATGTCTTGCCTCCAGCTCTGTGATTGTCGGGGAGATTTGATGGAGGCATCAAGCGCACGTGAGTGAAGGGGAACATGGACGTGCCATCACACCCTTCTGTTTACCCAGAGTGTCAGAGGGCTGATGTCACCCTGAGAGAGAACAGAACAGGTGGGCCCCGGTGGACTCCTCCCCGTCTGCCTGCCTGCCTGCCTGCATGTCTCTCTGGACATGTTGTAGGAACCGACGATAACAGGCCGGTGCGTGGAGTTCAGCGGACACGCAGCATTGCAAATCTCCCCGGCCATCTTGCACGGCTCACGCTGTTCAAACAGGTTCCACGCCGGCTTGTGTCTTGTCTTGTCAAGTGGCTGACATTCTGATTTAATCAACATCCACGCCTGCCAGATGAATTAGATCACTATCAAAAATGCACAGGGAGCGCCATGTCCCTCACTTGTCAGTACCAAACTCATCTGCTCATTTATTTATTACATGCTCCACGAGAGGAGCATTGGAGCACTGTGTGGGCTTAAGGTTGTCTGTCCGTGGTGCTTTGTTCATCTTGGATCAGCCCCAGGGACTTCTTTAATTTAATCTCCAACTCCCATCATATTGAAGACACATAATGGTGGTCTGGAGAAGAGAAACAAACACGGAGCATTCCTTCCACCTCTCGCCTGAACGTACAACTACAATCTGTTCTCTGCGGCAACCGAATCCACTACAATGGTTTGATTTCCAGCCAATTTTTTCTCAATTCACAACATGATACGCTGTTTGGTTTGTATTTGACGAATGACTCAGAAACTGTTGAGACACGTATGTTAATTATGTATGTAGGTTGACCTATTGCTTCTTTTGTTTTGTAGTTTGCTGAAAAATTATTGAAGTAAATGGAGAGGTTGAGTGCGTGCTGGCAAAGCTTGATAATGTAGACGCAGCTGAAGACGACTGATGTTGTGTTCACTGCTCAGTCCCTGACCGGAGATCATTTCTGGAACTATGTACTTTGTGAGATAGCACTTTTGCTTATGTACATCACTGTACTCAGGCTTTTTCATTAAATTGACTATTTTGTGCAATATATAAAAAGAGAGCCAGCGCTGGGCCCCCGAATGGATTGAATTGATGCTTATTGGACAATTGTATATTAAAGTGATAGCCAAATCTAACAAAAATCCATTTCATTTCAAGTTTAACCGCATTACTGAGCTCGATGTTGCCTGTGTATTGCTGCGGGGAGGAGAGGACCGTATAGGGACGCTTCAGCGTGTTCCCCATGTGAGTGTATGTTGCATGAATTATCAGTGGGAGGACGGCTGGGGCTTAGCTGAGCTGAAGAGACTCAGATTGAGATGTCCACTCACGGCTCACTGGTTTGATGTTTCCATCATCGACAGCAAAGGAGACTCTGACAGTTGGGCTGCACAAAGCCAGCTGTTTTCATGGTTTGAAGCGTCCTGAACGTGCACCCAGGTTGAAGGATTGGTAGGAGATTATTAACCAAAGTGACACCCAGAACACAGGCATCCTCAGTTGGAAAATCAACGGGTCTCTCTCCTCCTCTCCGTCTGCCGCTCTCCTTCTCGCTCTCTAATTTTGGAGCGCCGGCAAAGTGCTCCTCCGTGTTTGTGTCAAAAGTTCCAAATTGAAAAGTGTGATAAGGTAGGACGAACATTAAAAATAGATAAACACACATCTGTGGACCATACATGGGGGGGGGGCGGGGGGGTGAACAAGGTGGGATGATAATCACGGCCGTGTTTATCAAATGGTTCCAGAGTAAAAGGACACATTAGATGTGCGATTGATGCCATGGAATTAGGAAATTGCCTTCCTGAGTCATTCAGAAACATAAACCGCAAACAAATAATCGACTAATTTTACTTGTATTTAGTTCTCTAATCGCAAACCCTGAAACGCTCTTCTGCAAGCTGCGAGTTATCACCCAAAACCAGCTCATCCGCAATATTTCAGTCGGCCTATTTTTGCGAGTGCGCAGAAAGCAGCTGTCCCGTTGCAGAGTTCCAGTCCGAAGCTGCTGGAGTGAACGAGTGATTTCAGGGGTTACCACACAGCGCGCATCTCTCCGTTTGAAGGGAACGGAGGGCTCTGGTGGAGCCATTTCAGAGGAGCGCAGGGAAATTGTCTCACATGTTTTGCGTGATGTGTTCGGCGTCCATAGAGACCACCGATAACACCGTTTGGAACATTACGGGATGATCGATGGGAGCCCCCCTCCCCCTCCCCCTCCCGGAATCAAAATGTTATCAGCACAGTGCCTACTAATAAACCACCGACAGGCCTTTTCTTCCGCTGAAGGCAACACCAAATACTTCCACACATCCGTGTCCGAATAAAACAAAATGAAGCGGCAGCAACACGTGTTGTCTGCATGCTGAAAAGTACACAACACAGACACACACACACACACACACACACACACACACACCAGACGTGATGCACAGGCTAACCATGCCTCTGCAGCGCCATTTCATTTCCAGTCATTAGAAAACATGTGGCCCCTCTCCTCGTGGTGCAGAGAGACGGAGTCACAGCGGATTCTTTTGCATGTTTTCTCAAATGTTTTTACACCTGATGGATTTTTGTCTTCTTGATGGAATCTTTGATACTAAAGAGATCCGAGTTCAGTCATCTTTAGTTTTGTTCTTTCTGATGCGTTTGCCATTTTAGTGTCTTATGTATGTATTATGCATTGCATTCCTTTACTAATATTTATAACGCTGCCTTTCAGTTCTCCATTATGCTCTGAAATAAAGACGATTGTTCGGCTGACCATTTAGATCTTTGTTACAGGCTGTTTGGTTTGAGTTAATGTCGAGACTGTAAACATATTGGAGAGATTATAAGAAAGTTCGCACTTCACCACATCCTACGGGAATACCGGATGAATACATTTATACTTTATGGGAAAAATACTCGCCACAAGGAAGATGACCAGAGAATCTGAAAAAGTCTGTAAAAAACATAGTGAACTATTTGTGAAACCAAATTCTAATGTTTGAGACAACCGTTTGTATAGTCGGTTCATACTAAATTAAAATACTGCTTTTTTTCCTGAGGATATTTAGGGCAGTGGAGTCCTAGTTCTTTACCTCAGTATAGAAGTTAAGCTCCTTGCATCACATTTAGCATCTGGCCTAAAACTATTACAACATATACTATACAGATTGTAAAGCCCTCTGAGGCAAATTTGTAATTTGTGATATTGGGCTATACAAAATAAACTGAATTGAATTGAATACTCCAACACCTTTGAGATTCTAAATGAAAGCGAGAGTGCTTGTTTTTCTGGATTTCTTCTGGTCAATGTCTATCTGTAGCACTGCTACAGGTATATATATATATACATATATACACATACATACGTACATATATATATACACACACATACACACGCATATATATACACATATATATATATATGTATATATATATATATATATATATATATATATGTATATACATATATATACATACACACAGGGATATTAATTCAAAAAGAAACAAGGTCGCTTATTCACAACTTAGGAAAATATGCACATCAAAGTGTCACTGAAATAATCAAAAAGAAAATTAGTAAAAATAAATAGTCCTGCACACCATGGTTTAGGTTTGGAAATGAGCAAACAGACAAACATCTGAACCGTGGATTGTGCTGACGAGGGAACCGTTTTTTTAAGGAAGTACTGATATTGTTTTGCTGTTGTGAAACCCGTTGTCCACTTTACTTTATCACGGCTACTACTTGCTTCCACTTTGAAGTTCCTCTTGATGCAACTGATAAAGCGTAGTGTAGATTATTCAGAGTGCTTCCAGGAAAAGATAGCGGAGGGTGGTGACGCAACACCAAACGTTTTATATTTCCAATGTAATGCCGTGTTTGTAAAAAGGCACTTTTGCACCGATGCAGCTCCATGTAATAACATTACAAACATCATGGTCTTATATTCTCTTGAAAACATTGCAAATATGTTTCGATAAGTTTCCAAAATAGTGTGGACACAGTGACACGATGCCTTCTGTTTGCTTTACTTGATGACATACAAGCACTAGGAAATGATTTAGTGCCTACATGATGGCAGACCACAGCTGCAATAACTGCAGGGATCTTTAGGCTCCCTCTAAAACTAAATGGTATACATTTTCTAAGCTTATCTATCAATGTGATATTTAGTAAATGTGTCTATTTGTATTCATATAGGGGAAAGTGGAGCATAAACCAGTGCCACACACCACAGCATGTTTCCGGTTAACATGCAAAGCCCGTCCACTGATGGGTCTTTAACGCACTTAAAAACTCAATAACAAAAACAGTCCAAAACAAACTCAACATGGGCATGACATCGACAACACAAAACATCTCAGAAAATCTCCTAACTACTGAGTGTTATCATTTAAATACTGAGTGAAATAGAAACAGTGTGTGCTGCTTCATTGTTCTGCCATCCAGGTCAAGCTCGGGTCATTCCCGAATGTGATCTGAAAAATGGAACAATCTTCCAACGATGCTTCATACATGCGTTGCAGAAAAGAGATCAGCATTCCTCTCAGGCCATGTGTACAGGGAGTGAAAATACAATATAGTTTTGGAAGATGCTCGCATTCATCTTTGAATGAGCCTCTCTACCGAACCCCCACGTTGTGCCACCTCACGGAAAAGAAAAGAAAGAAATCCTGATGTTTAGGAAGAAATGAAACCCCCAGCGCTGCTCACTCATCTAAGAAACATTAAATGTACGGTTTGTTTACCCGCATGTGCACTTATGAATCCCAGGGGTGCCGCAACCTGTGTATAACTCACCCTTAGGGCCTTGGAGTATTTTTCACTATGAAATGAAATTTTATAGCATGCGAGATTAGCCGACACTAATGCAAGGTCAAAAATAATAGAATCAATAGGCAGGCTCGGCGATGTTAACATTTACAGAAAATAATGGGCTGAAAAGCGCTGTAGAAAACAGAATGAAATGAGTCTCTGCAGAGTTCTTATTGATGGCTTTTCATTATTTTTAATAATTTGACTTTCTTTTGTGTGCTGTTGCCGGGGGTATGGCCCTGTCCTGCGGGGCTATGGTTTATCTCTCTTTGTGTAGCTGTTTGTGTGAGTGTGCACTTGTATTGGTGCGAGTGTGAGCGTGTGGGCGTGTGTGTTTGCGCTTTTTTATGTGTACACGCACATGTTTTTATGGTGAATAAACAGCCATTTTATGCCAAAGCTGCTGATCACATCTCTGTTTGTAATGCTGCAATGGCCATTTGGAAGATGAATCTCAGTCGATCAGCCAATTTTGTAGATTTGGGCCTCGTCTCACGTTCAGAAATGTTCCAAAAAGCAGGATGTTTATTGCTTTTGACAACACTCAGTCCTTCAGAGGACGGGCCAACATCAAATGATGTGTCCAAGATAAACCCAAATGAGTGTTTTCTCTGCGACCCCATGTGTTAAAGCCTTTTGGACTGCTCGCACTATCTGCAGCTAATTCAAGTGTGATTACAGGGGGGTCTGAGATCCCTCTCGAAAAATAACCCCACTCACTGCTATTGTCTCTCCCTCAGACTAATGAAAATAATGGTTATGAATGTTTTTGGTGCACTTTGATTGTCACATCAACTGTTTTTATTGCTGTCATTATGGTTTAACATCGCACTGTTAATTCTGTTAATTAAAAAGCTGATTGCGTTTGCCAGTCTGTGATCTCCATTTGGTGAGTCCATATGGTAGAGATTGCTTGTTGTAAATTTCAATGAAGCCTTATCACAGCGCTGCTCTGTATAATCAAGCAGCACACGCGCTTGAATTGCTTAGAAAGCCCCAGCATCATCCTCCCGTGCAACTATTGTCCACAACTACCCTCAAACTACCATTTTCTCTAAACGACTTTGGGTTTGAAATCATTACGAAGATTACAGGGTCGTTGTTTGTTTGCGAAGTAAGCACATTTAAATGTACACAACACAGTAAATGATATCTGATGAAGATTAAAAAAAAAAAAAAACATTATCCATTTAGAGGTGACATTTCCTGTCTTGATGACCACACTGAATGAAATGCTGCAGTATTTTACTGATGATGCAAACTGAAAAAAAAAAAAAAAAAAAACTAGATGAAAGGAGCTAACACTTAAAAGGAATGTGGTGTATTTCATGCACCGAGAAGCAATTAAGAAGTAGTAGTCCGACTTTGAAGCATTCAGAAAGTACTGCTCAGACACACTACAAGACACAAACTTCAAATACATGCGTGTACTGGAAGCGTGTACCCTGTGTACCCAACAATTGTTAGGAGGCTCACAGGCGATGACCTACTTCAGCTGGATCTTGTTTGTTTTTGAGTGAAAAGTGCCCCAGTCCACTCTTCTGTCTGAACACAGACTGGCTGAATCCCTCGCAGACATGGGTTTGTTTTGGGTGTCGAGCTATAGATGTTAAGCTCAATATGAAACACAACAAATCGTCTGAGCCAGAAAAGTTTTTTTTGTGGATTTGCTACAAAATTTCAATTAAACTTAAAACTGACATTAACACAAGTGCATGTTTTGTTTTATACCAGACCAGATATAGTGTTAGGACCATGCTGTCAGATGGATGAAAGCCGTGTTTCAGGATCGTACGACAGACATGAGAGCTTGGCTGTACTGAGCACGACTAGAACCGAGACTAGAATTAAAATGACAGGAACTAGACAGTCATCCCAATGCATTTGGTAAAAAAGCTACATTTTTAACTTAAAAGGTTGTCACTACGACAGTCCCTGTAACCGCACAGCAGCCAATCAGAGCTCAGGGCCCACTTAACAGCTGTCTATGTTGCCCCCCCCCCCCCCAAAACAAATACCTCACTGCATGCATCTCTATTCCAAACAGAAAGGTTCATCAATGCACGCCATTCTGGGTGAGCCACATAACTCTTGTCATTGCAGGTCTTTGAATTCTTGACGAAGCTTTGTCTAAATAACGTTCTCATGCGTACGGAATGCCAGTGTTTACAGAAGAGACAAGGAGAGGGTGCACTCACGGACACGTCTTCCCCCATCAAGCTCGCTCCGGAGTGGACGTCTATCAGTTCAGAAGTCGGCGTCTCGCGCGGGTCATCCATTCCTCAGTTTCATCCCCTCCGACAGGCCCCGGCTCTGTCTCTTCTCCGCAGTATTTACAGCGGTGGAATCTGTTTATGTCACGCAGATGTAAATGTTTATACTTGATGAACGCTGGCTGAGTTTTTACAGTCCGAAAAGAGGTGTACAGTCTTGAATGCGAGGAGGTAGTTTATAGCTTAATTTACTGTCATCATTAGGAATGTAAGATGTGTCTCCGACACTGGCTATTGGGTTTTAAAGTATGGTGCCAGGTTTACATGCTTAATAGTGGTCTGTTTGTAGTGCCAAGCCCAGCAGCATCCTTGTTAGGCTCTTGTTTGCAGCTGATGTGGAATAAATTAAGTTTGTTTAAATATTTTTCACACGTGAGTAACTTTCTTGAAAAGCATGTTTACTGAAAAAACAGATATTTAAAAAAACATTTATTGTGGAAATAAAGTACAACATAATGAGCTGGTAGGTAAACAGTCTGTTAACAGTTTAAGTCATCCACAAGGGAGCGTGAAGACCATAATGATGAACTAAATGCAGCATTATTATTACTGGTTGATATTTTTGGTAAAAGAGAAGAGGGGCGACAACACCTTGAGGTCGAGCACTGCAGTCTTCATTTGTTGAAGCCATTGTCCTGAGCTCTTTTCACGAGGCAAGCTATTTATCATTTAGGCTGTTATTTTTAATGAGTCTGTTATCATTCATTTTAGGGCATCCCACCTTTCCTTGACACGGATAGTATTTCTTTTTATATAGGACATAGGATTTATGTCTCCTCTCAGCCTCTTCCTTGGCTGGAAGCTGTCAGCCGGATGGCAGTCTGGGAAGGTGTGGTGGTGGCACACTGGGGCTCAAACTATAACCTGTCTTTGTGAAATCACTTACACAACAGAAAATGTGCTCATAAAATGGCCCTATTCTTCTCCCACTGCTCTTTACAAAAGAAGGTGTCGCCCAGCACTTCAGCAGAGGACATGAAGCCGTTTTCTGTTTCGTAACAAGCTTTCACAAATTGGCTACGAATTAAAATACCATGTTGCGTCAGCCTTAAAGAACACAGAGTGTCTATTTGGAAATAGACATGTCTGAAAGCTGTGAAACAACAATTTTAGACCCGACGCCAGCAACAGCCTTGACCCACCTCACCGACTCTAAATAAGTAACTGATCTTTTTAGGATTCACTGGAAAAGAGTCTGCAATTCTATCACTTGCACCTGAGCTTTATATTTATTTAACGGTTTCCCATTAATTACCCAGACTGCGGAGGCCGCCTAAGTCTATTCTGTCCCGCCACAGTTTCATAATGAGCCGAAAATAGTTTTACGCCTCTCAACCAGTGGGCTGGCGGGCTTCCTCCAGGCCCACTTCCTCCACAGAGTTGCGTAGCGACCGGCTCGAGTACAGCTCGGAAAGTGAAAGTGGGTTTCAGCTTTGCAGCGCTCGTCGTGCTTTGACTTTGACGCTTCCCAGAGCCGAGAACTCGCTGCGCCATCTCTTTGTGCCTGGAATGAGGGAGCGCCACAGATACCGGCACCATTTTACCAAAACATCATACCGACATGAACCAACCAGTCTACCATTAAACCAGTGAGCCCCGCCTTTAGAACATGTAAAACCACACAGACAGGCGGCATGAAGGAGAAACAGGATGAGCAACATTTCTGCTGCTGGTACTTGCCTTGGTTGTGGCTGGCGCAGGTAGGCCTGAACTAGACTTTATATAAGAAGTGGGCGTAGCCTCCGGGTTTGGAAAGTGAAGCCGGCGAGGAAGTGGCTTAAACCTGCAAAAAGAAATTAGATTGTATAACAGTCGATGACACAATGACCCTGTAGTTCTCACTTAATGTCTTACCCTCAGTAAACATTGGAAACATTGGAAGTTTATGAGGGCGTCACTACTAGTCACTACTAGTGCAATCTGTTCATCATAATAGAGGCGCAGCAATGCTAATCCCTCCCCGGCTTCAGCCTCTCATCCAAATACGGTATGGTTGGACTCCAAAAAGCCAAGATGGCATTGGCCGAAATGCCAAACTTGAGGCTTCTAAACCGTAGTCATATATAAATATATATAAATATAAAGAAACAGTGAGGACATCCCCCATATATATATATATATATATATATATATATATATATATATATATATACTGCTACAGTCTACAACAGTCAACAACTGCTGCTACAGTGTACAACTAGATCATATTGGACAGCCTGGTTTCAGGTGCTATGCATTATTGCAGAACACCATGCGAGGTGCTCTCAAAGTCACCTTGTCCAACTTTTAGAGCACCGGAGCGCTACATCAGTGTCACCGCGCACAGTATTTATCTGGGAGCTTAAATTACTGCTGTCATCAGAACATTAATATGTTACTACTGAAATCATTTGGACTCTCAGAAGTGCCGTTTCAATAAATGTGTCACTGCAGTGTGCCCACAGTGTATACGCGTCTTGGTCATGGTCGCATTAGACATGTGTTTCTACTACTGCTTTACTAAATGTTGGGCTATGATGCCGGTTCCCTGAAGTGTTGATCTAGGCCATATGTAGAGCTGGCAACACACTGTAATGGCAGGTGAAAGAATGTGTACTTGGCATCTTCCTCACTCACACTCACACACACACACACACACACACACACACACACACACAATTGGCTCAAATCTTCTTGCTGTAACAGAAATGACCCGACAGGTTTTGCGCAGCGAGATGTTTTCTGCTCGACTACACTTTTTGGGTGGTGGTATCAGGATGTCCACTCGGTGCCAACACCGCCTCTGCTCCTCACAAGATCATACGCCACTACTATAGACGGTATCTATCTATATCCTGGCCTGAAGATATTCCCTGTGTACAATTCTACATATGAAACCACGTCTTAATCTACCAGATGATGCTAACGGTGAAGGCCTGAGATGTGAAGTGGTGTAAATAAACAGACTGTTTCACTAGATAGGCAATGCGCCCTTCATTGAAAGTTATTGCCAGGCAGCCGGGGGTAATACATCACCACTTTTGTGAGCACAATGCTACGAAGCCGAATCCAAGTACAGATGCATCATAGTTGCACCGTGAGCATTTTGTTACAAATAATGTTGTCATCAATTTTCATCTATTGTTTAAACATATTAGTCTTTCGGACAAGATAGGTCATATTTCAGCAGGTTGATACATTTTCTCCCCTCTCCTCTTCACAGAATGTGCACTTAATTAATTACACAACCTTTAATTGGACAGATTATTCCTAATGGTGGTACAGTGCTAAATATACAAACTCTGAGAGGGCTCACAAGTAATTATTGTAATGCCACTTTCTCAACAAGCTGTAATCAGTATATTTCAAATAATTAGTATTTTTCATAGGGTAAGGTAGAGATACTCTAAAATAGACAAATTACATTTACATTTGTGTGCTGGATTTCTTTTTTTTTTGCAGCTGATCCATCATACACTGCATAATTTCCATGTGCTGAGGCTGTACAGTGTTAAGGGCGTTTGATCGCCCCTTGATATTTTACGATATCTGGCGGTAATACCTCCTGTTTAATTACCTCAGTAATGTGCATTGATGTACATGATGGATTTTTACGGAAGCCCACTTCTTAACTATCGGATGCGGCGACATGAATGATTATCACTGCCGCAGTGGTCTTAAGAGATAAATTAATAATTGTGATAGAGGAAGCGGAATACAATTAGCAAATGCGTCTGCGGTCAACGAAAAGAAGACAAACATGAGCACAAACATGCGTACGCGCCGTCGCATTACTCAAACCGCTGACATCAGTAAATCATTTCATGTCATTCATTCAATTTGAAGAAATAAACTTTGGCAAAAGAAGCTCTCATTTATTTAACTAAAGACCACATTATGTCGGAGTACACAAACAATCTTAATTTACCTCGGTGAGCATCTCTGCTCTGCACTGCTGCGGAGGTGGAACCATTTAGGGAGGAAGAAAGTGGAATGATGGCGCTGTTAAAACTTCACAGCTTGACTCCGAGATAAGGAGAGTGGTTGAACTAATGGCTGAGGCCTGGTTTGAGGGTGCCTGGGCCTCAAAGTCATATAATTCAAAGCATGTATGTCAGCCTTGTGCTCATTACCATGACTGATCATACTGTCTACCAGTATCCTGCCCGCCTGGCACCCAGGACCTGCAGGTGGTACTTTATCTAACACCCGTGTCGATTTTTCACAGAATTTTTTTCCCTCTGCTAAGCAGTCCCAAATCCTTGCTTGGCACGAATCAAAGAGCAAAAACAATGTGCTCAAATGAATAGTTGAACAACTGCATACAGCTTCTGTTTGTCCGAGGTAAAGACAAACAACAAAAGCTATGCAGTTGTACCGGTGTGTATCAATTCATTATCTTATTGTTTCGAAAAAGAAAAGACTATTCATCTTCGGTTGTATATTACCACATAGTGGATTTCATGCATTTTTTTTTTAATGTACGTTTCTTTTTGCGGTGAGCAGCCAAATGCCTCACCACCGTTCCATTTTGACAAACCCGGATTTCATACATCTAAGTGCTCAAACGCCCCAAAATCTTGCGTCACTGACCATCATTCTTCCCTCTTCGGCATCGATGGATCTTTCTTGTTTTTGTGTGTGTTCCCCCCCCCATTCTCTCCCCCCCCCCTCCCCTCTCTGTCTCTTGTCCTTCTCTTTTATTGCTTTGTACAGCAAAGCACCATTACTGATCCCTTCCAAAGCACAAACTAAAAATCTATCCCGTTGTCATTTGCTGCACCGTGCCATCTATCATCGGGGGTGCTTTGGCAGCGTCTCCATACGAGAGAGGAGGTGCTGGAACAGGAGGCAGAGTCAAGGACTTTCACGCGCAACAAAAAACTTGTCACAATTATTTATGGCTCTTGCTGGGACACATAATAGGACACATCAAACTGCTGTTTTTTTGTGTGATGAGCGCCCTCACATCGCTGGCTCCCTTGTCGAAGTGGGTCACAGGCATCTCTTGCCTTACACATACAATTTCCAAGACAATGGCGGAGCACTTGGGGAAGTGACAGTGACAAATACTGGAGCCCCCACGGAAAGCTGGGCAGGCTGTTACATGAGTGATTGCGCCAATAATCATGCGGAGTCGTCACGTGTCTGTGGAGCAGGAGGGATATGGGCAGCAGGGGTGGCAGGGGGTGGGAAGAGACAGCGAGAGAGAGAGGGAGTATATGAGTGTGTGTGAATAAGACTGGGAGGAGCAAAGGGAGCAGCAGGCCTGTGTAGAGAAGTGGCTAACAGGTCCTGGCAAATCATTTTTTATTTCCTTATCATCCATCTCCCACTTCCTCCCCTCAGATGAGTTGCTGCTAAATGACTGTCACTTTGGACGGTGCTGTGATATGTTCTGCTGTGGCGCCCGTAATTGGGAAGGGGTCAGCAGTGCCTGTTTCTCTATGTGACCTTTCTTAAACTCGGCCGCCCAGGGAATTGGGCAGAGCCTCAGATTAAATTACTTCTCCAGCGCCTCGGCCCTTCACCTTAAGTGCTGGCACTTGGCTCCAGTTCATGGGAAAGAAGCCCCTTGTTCTCGCTTCAGCGCTTCAGGCACCAAGCACAGACTTGCCCAGTTCGCCAGCCCGAGCTAACGGGAGAGAGAGCGTCGGCATGCGCTGCGGATGTATGGCTGAAATACTTGGTCTTGACATTGCTTCTGCAGACACATTTCCAGATAAGCAGTCACCACATTCAAATTGGATCATATTGAAGAGCGAGCTGGTGGGAAAGTCCACAGGAAAACTGCACTAAGCATTGGATGGTCTTTTTTTGAGGGGGCGGGGGCAGACGAAGAATGATATGCAGCGAAAATCCTTGTTTCTTCCATTAGTTTCTGCTGTTGGTAAACAACAACAAAGAGTTAAATGTGTAATCATCATCATCTCGCTGTCAACAGTATACCGCCCCCCCCATCTCCTCCCTCCCGTCACCACTTAAAAAATGGCACATTGACCTGACACAGCAATGTGAGGAGAGAGGCAGCTATTCACTGCTCTGTTAGATATGATATAATGAGACGCCACCGCTCTGAAAGACTGACAGAAGAAAAAACGCCACCCAATTGTTCTCCAAACATTGTGGGGACGTCTAAATAAAAATGTCACATTTTGGCTCGCTATCATGCAAATTAATGGCATATCTGGCTGTAAAATAGACATTATGTGAAATCAAATCATCTCCGAAGACATAAAAATGCTCTGATCAAGTGTTCGTCCTCCCCTTTGAGAGCCTTCAACAGCTCGACTACCTCCTCAATTACTTTGGGTGTCAACAGACAGCTATCTGCAATGAGGGCATGTGTTCCCACATAATGACAACTGATAGCTGGTGTCAAACAGGTTATGCTTTTCAATTTGTGTCTAGCAATAATAACAATTACAGCTCATGCAAGTCCTCATTACCTTACAGTATGAATTCATTTCGCTGTGCATATTTCCCAAAACACTCATCTCCATGCCCGTCATCTAAGACAGGCAGCAGGTCGGACAACAGAGAGTGGAAAACAAAATGGAAAACTTTGCTACGGTTGACCTTTGACCTTGAGAAAAATCAGTCCAGTCAGATCAGCCTCTTGTTCGCTCGTGAAATTCTTCTGGATATACATGGGTGCAATCGTTAATGTCTAGGATGCTGTTGTGTTCACCGACACAGATCATACAAAAGGAAAATGTGTCAGAATCAGGACTTCCACCTGTTCAGAGACACAGATTCTACAGTTAGTGGATGCAATTAAACTTGTGATTGAGACCATAAACTCATGAGGAAAACGTTTCTGAAGTTCTAAAACAAGTGAGAAGTAGGGTCCTTTTCTTATAGACTTCTGAACAACCAGAGGATCCCCTGATGGCCATGAGAAAGAATGCAGGTTCAAGGCACTTTGGCTTCACTTTTCTTCTTCTTCTTTTTTTCAGATCCGGAGGTCGCCCCTTGTTGCCGTTTAACAAATCACAATAGAAGCTTTTTATTTGAACATGTATGTAAAGATAAACAGCAGCATTTCCCAGCTCCTGGTTCCTCCAGGTGATTTTACATGGACTGTCGTGCTTTGAGTCCACACAAACAGACGAATGACGTGTTTCATATTTGTGTAAAAAAGGAGAGAAGTGGGTTTACATCAGGCAAGTGTTACAAAAGATCACATTGGCTTTCCCCACAGTCCGATAGACATTTAATCAAGAATGTAACATCCGTCAGGACACATCACAGGTCCAATATCAATAGTTTAAATTAAGCTTTTAAACATCAACACTGGTACAGGCCCATATAGAAAGCTAGTGTAAAACAGCAGTTCTGTTGTATCAGAAAGCCGCTAAATTTAAAACAGCCGCTTAATTAAAACAGACTTAATGTAAAACTATTTTGTCTGACCAAAAAGAGACAATCTTTAGATTAGAGAAGCTGAATAATGGTTCAAATGATTTGTTGACCTAAAGTTGTCATTAAAGTATAACATTTTTTTAAAGAATTATTAAATACAATTGAATTAATTCAGAAATGTATGTCTATTTAGTTTAGCATTTTGGTTAACAGTATCTTTTAGTATGTATAATGTAAAAATATATAATGTTGTGAACTTATTTTAGTGGCACTATGACGGTAAATAAATGTGTATATAACAGTATATTTTAGTATGTATAATGTAAAAATATATAATGTCGTGAACTGGCAGAGCAGCTTTTAAAGTGCGTTATTCTAGCAGCAGCACATCTGTGAGATGGAGGAGTTGAAGGCTTCCGTCACGGAGCTGCAGCCTCTCCTTCTCTCGGTCTGGCATCCAGCCGTGGATGTCCGGAGACTGGCTCGGTGTAAACAACAAAAGACAGACGTGTCTGGGCTCCGGTTAGTGCTTCATGGTATACAAGGCCCACCCACTCTGAAAGCTTGTTTTCTATGACATGAGCTAAGCTTTATTCCATCGGACAGGAATTTTCCTCAAAAATATTCTTGAGGAGATAAAATGTTTCTATTCGGGATGCACTGATACCGATATCTGATATTTGAGCTGCACAGATACCAATATCGAATACCGATACTGACACTAATAGCTGGATCTTGTATCAGTGACAATAGGCCATTACGGTATTATTCTAACAAATAACAATTCAGTACATTTATCACCATGTCATTATTTGTTACATTTTGTTCGACAAAGGGAAAGCAATGTTTAAGTTAAGCCTGATGTTGCCTTACACATGGGAGAAGGATCCCAGAGGCCAAGTATCAGCATCCAGACTGAAAAGGTTGGATCGGTGCATTCATAGTTTTAATATTTCTAGCTGTTCCTATAACTTCTCCACCACTCAACTGCATGAAATATTCTTTAGATATTACATCTAATAATATTCCAATCACATGCTTTGGCCCCGAGCCGAGTCCTTTAGTATTGGGTATCTGCCGATACCGAGTATGATACTTATATAGTTAACTAAATGTTGATTAGATATGTATCTGACACATCAAAATAACAAGTGTAGCCTCAATCTGACACTCTGTATTGTTTCACAAGCTATAGACCCACAACACACTGGTAACTAGAGACAAGGCATATCACTCTTTTGGACTTTTTTGGAACTACAAAAGCAAAAAGTTCATGACCATCAATCTAATAGTTGTTGAGATCTTTCAGTCTGGGCCCAAATGATGGACTGACCAACATGGCCGCAAAAAGCACGACTAAAAGGAAGACTATCAGGCAAAAGCCCGCCTTGATGTACCTGCTCGTCCTACTCTGCTCATCCCTGAAAGAGAGATGTGACTTTTAGTTGGCCTCGCTGCTTGAACATGGACTGGTCCATGCTGGGGCCATGAACCCAGGGTGTTGCTCCTCGCTGTGCCGCCCTGCTGTCCACGTGCTGCACTGTTCACACGGCTGGAAGTTGGTTCTGCTCCATCAGTTTTTATGATCAGTGTCAGACCAGAGCAGGATTTAGAAGAAGAAAAGGAGACAGAGGCTTTGTTCAAAGTGCTCCAGCACACCTTTATTAACGACAGTGGAAATCCTAAAGGATTTATTCTGACTATATATATATATATATATATATATATATATATATATATATATATATATATATATATATATATATATATATATATATATATATATATATATATATATATTCAGGTCCAGGCCAGTGGGTGCAACAGGTCCTCAAAAAGGCACAGAATCTCCAAAATGCTCAACCATATATTGTTCTATCGATTATTGTTTTTTGGGGAAGTAAAGAAATAAATAATCCTAAACTAAAAGTTAGTAGTAACAGCTTTAAGTGGTCGGAGTTGAGGCGTGTTTGGGGGATTTAACATATTCCTCCGACATCCATCCCAGGTCTTTCAGTGGGGGGTGGGTGGCGGCATTGCAATGACGTCCGTGTGTGTCTGCTTCTTTTAAACACCATCCATGTGTGGCCAAAGCCTCACTCGACAATGACGCGGACTGATGCCCCCTCAAAAGCAGAGAGAGATGAATCACGTCCCATGGAGGGAAAATGTGTTAAATAGTACTTGGACACTGCAGCATGATAATTTTCTATCACAGCAGCCTATAAGTATCTGACAAGCCCTCTGCTGACTCGACAGTCTGTTACAAAATGGCAGGCGTGCCCTTTTATCTCGGTACATGTTTCACGGCAATTGGACAATCAGCCACTGCAGTGAAAATCCATAGTATTGATCGGCCTGTATCTTCTCTATAATTCTCCAGCAGGAAATCCCTGATGACAAATTATATCTGCACCAGTTTTTGATTGGTGCTTTGATGTAAGTGATCTCCAAGGGCAGACTTTGGGGAACTGGTTGAGGCTTTATTAACGGAGTCTAACCGGGTTCTTCCTCGTCTCACACCTGCCGAAAGCCCGACCTGCTGTCAGACAGCCAGACTGCAGGCGGCCAGTCAAAACTGCTTCAGCCATTCTCAATTTACAGCATGCAATCGCAGGCCCACCCAACATCATCATAGAGAGAGAGATGCAGGCGGGCTTGTTGGGAGGGATGGCTAGCTGTGAAGGTGACTGTCTGCCTCCTGTGTCTAGACTTAAAGAACACACACACACACAAACACACACCAATAAATCTCAAGTCAGATATCGCACAACTTTTTCCTGTTTATTTCTCGATCAGGGCAAAGTCATTCCTGTATTTCATTACAATTTACAACGTGTATACGGCTTTTTTACAAGTCTCTCCTGAGCTCTGCCTTTTATTATGCCTTTGTAAATTGTGGCGCAGTGTTAAGTTTCAATTTACTGTCAATGTAAGCGACCCTTCCTTGTTTCCCCTGCATCTACCGTAATGGCGCCGCCACAGCGGAGCTCGCCACCCCCCCCCCCAAATCGGTTGTTCATGAATGCTCAAACAAAAAAGGAGGTGGAAAAGGCCGGGCAAGTGAAATTAAACGTGATATTGTTCTCTATTGATTCTAAACAAACACACATGCTCTCTCTCACTCTCTGCTTCTGGCACTTGATGTGTATAACGAGCCTCATCATTATGCACTATGTACTACTGCTTTCCCCCCCTCAGATGATAACCCTGACCACAATGCACTGCTCCACACACTGGAGTGCACACATCAAGAGGCCTCTTCTAATCCTGCCGGGTTACTTAGCAGGCATCAAAATTGGCGCAGAACTTTTTCTGAAATCCACTGTCATAAATCCGCTGATTTTTGAAAGGGGAAGCGGAGAGAGAAAGACCTTTATTGGAGAGTCGGGTGTGTGTGAAGGGGGTGGATAATGTTGGACATAATCCAGCTTCTGACAGAGGAGGAGGGGGAGCCAGCATCGTTTACAGAGAGGCATATGCTCCCTCCCTTCACACAGACACCAACTACAGCAAAGCAACCTTTTACCAGCCAGTTGGAGGAGGATAATCTTTCCGCTCGCAGCACAATGCAGGAGATTACATGGAGAACATGTCAGTCTGCACTGGATTTGCTAGACACTAGATCTCTTGTCCCTATCGATTTGCAGGCTTCTCATTCATGTTTTCACACGGGTCTCACAGGCACACGGGCCAAAAGCATATGGTTGGGGAAGCAGCCATTCTTTTCTCTCTGCTCTCTCCCCCCTCTTTGTGTGATTGGGTGCTTCAGTGTGTGTGTGTGTGTGTGTGTGTGTGTGTGTGTGTGTGTGTGTGTGTGTGTGCACCGGCATTTGCACATACATGATCGCAGCAGTGTCAATGCAACACCTGCTCCCGGG
Source organism: Cyclopterus lumpus (assembly GCF_009769545.1). NCBI lineage: Eukaryota > Metazoa > Chordata > Actinopteri > Perciformes > Cyclopteridae > Cyclopterus > Cyclopterus lumpus. The sequence goes on from NC_046972.1 coordinate 17,850,774, forward strand.
AAATGCGTTTTGTAATCACAGGACAAGTTAACCTCGACACCACAGACTGCAGATGTTGTAATCCCTGGTGCTATTCTGTCGCTGTTGATTTGCTTCGGCACGAGCACAATCATCGCCCTCATTTTAGGGGTTATAGTTTCCCCTAAAGCTTTGCATTATTAATCAATTATTACATTGCACGCCCAAACACAAATAACAGAAGCTGCTATAGTTTACCCACGGCCGGCGGACCCAGGTGGTTAGGGCTTTCTCTACCGTAAACGGGGAACTTCCTTGTGTGTGTTTTTTTGGAATGCATCAAAGCAACCTGATGGAATAAATAGCAAACTAATATATATATATATATATATATTATATATATATATATATATATATATATATATATATATATATATACATATACATACATACACACATTTGCTTTCATAAGTCTAAAATATTACCATGAAGACTGGCATACAAAACTTTACTCCAGAGAAGTTTCTTTAAACAAAGTGGCAAAGAAAAGCCTTGTGAGCCTCCTGGTCCTGAATGACAAGAGCCCTCCATATTTTATGCAACTTTAAAAGCGGGCCGATTAAGGCCCACAGCAGCAGACTTTGACAGAAGAGTCCAGTGGACTCACAATGCCCATTTTAAAAAAGGAGCAGACAACAAGAAGTCCTCACTCATGCGTTTCTCTGTGATCAATATGCTAACTCAGGGAATGCTAAACTCGAGGTGGATGTTTGACAAAGATGGATAGATTTGCACCGTCCGTGAAATGTCACTGATTCAGTGGAGGATGTCACCTCAGGATCGCTCGGCTGTGTGATAAGCCTGACACATCAGCTTGGGGTGGCGTGGCGCCACTCTCCCAGCTCTCCCTTCCTGTCAGAGCAGACGGATGACAACGACCACCACTGCTGTGGGGTCCGGTGGGACCCAGGTAAAAATGAACACAATTAAAAAAAAAAAAAAAAAATGGATGAGTTGCAATCTGTGGAGAAAAGTCAATGTGTGAGGTTTCGGGTGGTTAGCGACTGAGTGGTCGCAGAGAAATACAATCATTAATTTCAAGTGAGGGTTGTCAATCTAGATTTGATAGGAACACTTTGAGCTGCAAAAACTTTTCTCATCATTCTTCGCTCCGTTCTATATCTGAAGCACTTGTGCTCGGTGGATTGCTGGATGTAGCCACCTCGACACACATCCACTGCGATACGTTCACATTGGCATACATCACTTTCATTTTCATCAGACACTCCTTGCTCGAGATTTCACCGATAATGGGAACAAAGCACTGTCATTTTCCAGAGATAATGTAATTGCCATAGGGAATGAAGTCATAAAGATGGCAATAAAGGTTTTAATTTTACTGCCTTCTTCCAGAATGTGACCCCCTTTGTGATGCCGATATTTCCTTATGGCCCGAGGCAGGCGCTCGGAGATGCTTCTCTCTATTTGTTCAAGATCAAAGGTCTGTCCAACAACAAGAGGCACTGACAGGCTGCTTTGGCATATGTTGGGCCGCGTCTATTGGCCCACGGGGAAGGTGAGAGAGTGAGAGCTTTCGAGCTTGCTATTTTCCTCATCACTCTGTCAGAGAGGCTCGTCTCTGGAGACTTTGGGCCCGTTTGTGTGGTCAAAACAAGAGAGTCACACAAAAGGGAAAACAGCAATCACTAGAGTGGTACTTTACACTGACCCAGAGCTTGACCTGCTGTCAAACACCACACCTTGTTCCATTCTGATGCCCCTTTTGGCTGATTTTGACTGATTGGTTTAGTTTTGCCTTTTGTTGTTCCTCAGCCTCCCCGTCTTCCTCCTTTTCACTCCTCGGCAGCGGGGATCATATCTCATATTGTATCGCGACGACTTTGATTCTAATCCTGTTGCTTTCTGAAGGAAAAACACCGGAAGCTGACAGAAGACAAAGCACCATCCGCCCACACGATCCGGGGTAACTAATAGCCCAGGTCAAAATCTGTCCTTTTATTTATAATCCTCAACAGCATGAAATATGAAGGGGTAGATTGAGATGCATAACTTCACCCCCTTTTTTTGAAGCAGGAAGCCCTCAGACACCAAAAATGATGAAATGCTTTGGCTGAGAGGTAAACTATTAATAGACTTCTCCACCTGAAACTGTCACTTTGATCCCTGCTCTACAGCCCCGCATCCACACCAGGAGCACCTTTCAGGGACCGGTGAAGGGCTGCGGAGAAGGACTAACACATAAGCCGAGGTGCACGGCTATCCAGAGGCCAATATGTTTCATAATTGATAGTAACACGCTTGTGTCAGTAACTCCATGATGTGAAAGCAAAGTGTGGGCATGCAGATATTTCATATTGTGCTGATTCTGTGTGTGTAACTGCAAGTCTGTTACAAAAGCTTAACGTATTGTTGAGCCAAATAGAGGATGATAGTAAAACAGGCACGCCTGCATTTTTCATGTCCAACTAATTAGCCATTTCCCCCAAGAAGCACAATAAGAGCTCTTGCGTGTGTCACCGCCGTCTGCTGCGCATCATGAATAAAGCGCTCATTTTAAATATTTTGGGGACAACTATCGGGATGTAAATCTGCCGGCAGTAAAGTTATGTCAGAGGAAAAAGTCACTGCTGGTAGCAACCACATTCCACAAATGATCATTTATTACCCAACACTATTTTTAAAGGGGGAAATGGCAGCCTCCCTTTGTCAAATCTAACAAGGGAATAGCTTTCAGGTGCTTATTCCACTATAACTCATCACCCGTGACCTTTTGAGCAGGAATTAGGGCACTTTCATCCTTGCTCAGGTGCTTGCTGGAGTCCATTAGCATTTTTAAAAAGTGCGATGGAGTGTAAAGAAAAACAGGGAATCTTTCATTAATAGACCCGGTGAACTTTAGCATGTTGGGTAAATAATTAAAAATACGTGATACGGTATGATTATAGCATTGCGGCAGACTTTACTTTAAAAGCACCATCTTCTGATTTAGAAGTTGAATCGTGTGGTTTCATATCGAGGCTCCATGACCACTTCAAGCACGTTTTTTTTTTCATTGTTTCAAATGTTCACTTACTCCTTTGTCATTATTCTCCAATTCAACATACCCCTCCTTCAGGGAAATTACATCGCCGACCACCTAATCCCAGTCGTGGCGAGAGCCATTCCACGCCAGCACACCAAATTAAACATCCGACTGAGATTGCTGAGAGAAACAGGACGCCCGGTCTTGGAAACCTTTCTCTATTTTTGAAGCTTCTAAATAATTCATAGATAAAACAAAACACAACAAATACCTTGAGACGTTGTGCTACCCCAGTAAGTTAATCCCACAAAATGAAATATAACTTTATCTAGCAGCTCAAATTGAAGCAATACCGTGATATTAAAGTGTGAAAGAGAACACAAACACTGCAACAAATTACAAAATGCCAGGGGGACCAACAACAGTATTACAGAGGACGACCAAATACCATTTCATTTTCTCAGTGTGGGACATGCAGTTTAATACCATCGCTACTGCCAATGAATTTGAAACATGCAAGCTAGTTGGACTCATCAGTGCCAGTGTGATCCACTTGGGTCATTCTTTGTCAGAAAAAAGCCAGCTCAATGACTGATTCTAATAAGGTGGGGGGGGGGGATCACTTCATTTAGCTTGAATCAACCATGTAAGACACTCCAGAATCATAATGTGCCAGATTGTGTTGAGGTCATACCTTCTACTGTCTGCCGCTCGTTTTGTGTTACCAAATTTCCTGTGATCACAAAC